>NC_080797.1:0-12500 GCF_028018385.1 Neofelis nebulosa | reverse complement strand
TAGGGTTAGGGTTAGGGTTAGGGTTAGGGTTAGGGTTAGGGTTAGGGTTAGGGTTAGGGTTAGGGTTAGGGTTAGGGTTAGGGTTAGGGTTAGGGTTAGGGTTAGGGTTAGGGTTAGGGTTAGGGTTAGGGTTAGGGTTAGGGTTAGGGTTAGGGTTAGGGTTAGGGTTAGGGTTAGGGTTAGGGTTAGGGTTAGGGTTAGGGTTAGGGTTAGGGTTAGGGTTAGGGTTAGGGTTAGGGTTAGGGTTAGGGTTAGGGTTAGGGTTAGGGTTAGGGTTAGGGTTAGGGTTAGGGTTAGGGTTAGGGTTAGGGTTAGGGTTAGGGTTAGGGTTAGGGTTAGGGTTAGGGTTAGGGTTAGGGTTAGGGTTAGGGTTAGGGTTAGGGTTAGGGTTAGGGTTAGGGTTAGGGTTAGGGTTAGGGTTAGGGTTAGGGTTAGGGTTAGGGTTAGGGTTAGGGTTAGGGTTAGGGTTAGGGTTAGGGTTAGGGTTAGGGTTAGGGTTAGGGTTAGGGTTAGGGTTAGGGTTAGGGTTAGGGTTAGGGTTAGGGTTAGGGTTAGGGTTAGGGTTAGGGTTAGGGTTAGGGTTAGGGTTAGGGTTAGGGTTAGGGTTAGGGTTAGGGTTAGGGTTAGGGTTAGGGTTAGGGTTAGGGTTAGGGTTAGGGTTAGGGTTAGGGTTAGGGTTAGGGTTAGGGTTAGGGTTAGGGTTAGGGTTAGGGTTAGGGTTAGGGTTAGGGTTAGGGTTAGGGTTAGGGTTAGGGTTAGGGTTAGGGTTAGGGTTAGGGTTAGGGTTAGGGTTAGGGTTAGGGTTAGGGTTAGGGTTAGGGTTAGGGTTAGGGTTAGGGTTAGGGTTAGGGTTAGGGTTAGGGTTAGGGTTAGGGTTAGGGTTAGGGTTAGGGTTAGGGTTAGGGTTAGGGTTAGGGTTAGGGTTAGGGTTAGGGTTAGGGTTAGGGTTAGGGTTAGGGTTAGGGTTAGGGTTAGGGTTAGGGTTAGGGTTAGGGTTAGGGTTAGGGTTAGGGTTAGGGTTAGGGTTAGGGTTAGGGTTAGGGTTAGGGTTAGGGTTAGGGTTAGGGTTAGGGTTAGGGTTAGGGTTAGGGTTAGGGTTAGGGTTAGGGTTAGGGTTAGGGTTAGGGTTAGGGTTAGGGTTAGGGTTAGGGTTAGGGTTAGGGTTAGGGTTAGGGTTAGGGTTAGGGTTAGGGTTAGGGTTAGGGTTAGGGTTAGGGTTAGGGTTAGGGTTAGGGTTAGGGTTAGGGTTAGGGTTAGGGTTAGGGTTAGGGTTAGGGTTAGGGTTAGGGTTAGGGTTAGGGTTAGGGTTAGGGTTAGGGTTAGGGTTAGGGTTAGGGTTAGGGTTAGGGTTAGGGTTAGGGTTAGGGTTAGGGTTAGGGTTAGGGTTAGGGTTAGGGTTAGGGTTAGGGTTAGGGTTAGGGTTAGGGTTAGGGTTAGGGTTAGGGTTAGGGTTAGGGTTAGGGTTAGGGTTAGGGTTAGGGTTAGGGTTAGGGTTAGGGTTAGGGTTAGGGTTAGGGTTAGGGTTAGGGTTAGGGTTAGGGTTAGGGTTAGGGTTAGGGTTAGGGTTAGGGTTAGGGTTAGGGTTAGGGTTAGGGTTAGGGTTAGGGTTAGGGTTAGGGTTAGGGTTAGGGTTAGGGTTAGGGTTAGGGTTAGGGTTAGGGTTAGGGTTAGGGTTAGGGTTAGGGTTAGGGTTAGGGTTAGGGTTAGGGTTAGGGTTAGGGTTAGGGTTAGGGTTAGGGTTAGGGTTAGGGTTAGGGTTAGGGTTAGGGTTAGGGTTAGGGTTAGGGTTAGGGTTAGGGTTAGGGTTAGGGTTAGGGTTAGGGTTAGGGTTAGGGTTAGGGTTAGGGTTAGGGTTAGGGTTAGGGTTAGGGTTAGGGTTAGGGTTAGGGTTAGGGTTAGGGTTAGGGTTAGGGTTAGGGTTAGGGTTAGGGTTAGGGTTAGGGTTAGGGTTAGGGTTAGGGTTAGGGTTAGGGTTAGGGTTAGGGTTAGGGTTAGGGTTAGGGTTAGGGTTAGGGTTAGGGTTAGGGTTAGGGTTAGGGTTAGGGTTAGGGTTAGGGTTAGGGTTAGGGTTAGGGTTAGGGTTAGGGTTAGGGTTAGGGTTAGGGTTAGGGTTAGGGTTAGGGTTAGGGTTAGGGTTAGGGTTAGGGTTAGGGTTAGGGTTAGGGTTAGGGTTAGGGTTAGGGTTAGGGTTAGGGTTAGGGTTAGGGTTAGGGTTAGGGTTAGGGTTAGGGTTAGGGTTAGGGTTAGGGTTAGGGTTAGGGTTAGGGTTAGGGTTAGGGTTAGGGTTAGGGTTAGGGTTAGGGTTAGGGTTAGGGTTAGGGTTAGGGTTAGGGTTAGGGTTAGGGTTAGGGTTAGGGTTAGGGTTAGGGTTAGGGTTAGGGTTAGGGTTAGGGTTAGGGTTAGGGTTAGGGTTAGGGTTAGGGTTAGGGTTAGGGTTAGGGTTAGGGTTAGGGTTAGGGTTAGGGTTAGGGTTAGGGTTAGGGTTAGGGTTAGGGTTAGGGTTAGGGTTAGGGTTAGGGTTAGGGTTAGGGTTAGGGTTAGGGTTAGGGTTAGGGTTAGGGTTAGGGTTAGGGTTAGGGTTAGGGTTAGGGTTAGGGTTAGGGTTAGGGTTAGGGTTAGGGTTAGGGTTAGGGTTAGGGTTAGGGTTAGGGTTAGGGTTAGGGTTAGGGTTAGGGTTAGGGTTAGGGTTAGGGTTAGGGTTAGGGTTAGGGTTAGGGTTAGGGTTAGGGTTAGGGTTAGGGTTAGGGTTAGGGTTAGGGTTAGGGTTAGGGTTAGGGTTAGGGTTAGGGTTAGGGTTAGGGTTAGGGTTAGGGTTAGGGTTAGGGTTAGGGTTAGGGTTAGGGTTAGGGTTAGGGTTAGGGTTAGGGTTAGGGTTAGGGTTAGGGTTAGGGTTAGGGTTAGGGTTAGGGTTAGGGTTAGGGTTAGGGTTAGGGTTAGGGTTAGGGTTAGGGTTAGGGTTAGGGTTAGGGTTAGGGTTAGGGTTAGGGTTAGGGTTAGGGTTAGGGTTAGGGTTAGGGTTAGGGTTAGGGTTAGGGTTAGGGTTAGGGTTAGGGTTAGGGTTAGGGTTAGGGTTAGGGTTAGGGTTAGGGTTAGGGTTAGGGTTAGGGTTAGGGTTAGGGTTAGGGTTAGGGTTAGGGTTAGGGTTAGGGTTAGGGTTAGGGTTAGGGTTAGGGTTAGGGTTAGGGTTAGGGTTAGGGTTAGGGTTAGGGTTAGGGTTAGGGTTAGGGTTAGGGTTAGGGTTAGGGTTAGGGTTAGGGTTAGGGTTAGGGTTAGGGTTAGGGTTAGGGTTAGGGTTAGGGTTAGGGTTAGGGTTAGGGTTAGGGTTAGGGTTAGGGTTAGGGTTAGGGTTAGGGTTAGGGTTAGGGTTAGGGTTAGGGTTAGGGTTAGGGTTAGGGTTAGGGTTAGGGTTAGGGTTAGGGTTAGGGTTAGGGTTAGGGTTAGGGTTAGGGTTAGGGTTAGGGTTAGGGTTAGGGTTAGGGTTAGGGTTAGGGTTAGGGTTAGGGTTAGGGTTAGGGTTAGGGTTAGGGTTAGGGTTAGGGTTAGGGTTAGGGTTAGGGTTAGGGTTAGGGTTAGGGTTAGGGTTAGGGTTAGGGTTAGGGTTAGGGTTAGGGTTAGGGTTAGGGTTAGGGTTAGGGTTAGGGTTAGGGTTAGGGTTAGGGTTAGGGTTAGGGTTAGGGTTAGGGTTAGGGTTAGGGTTAGGGTTAGGGTTAGGGTTAGGGTTAGGGTTAGGGTTAGGGTTAGGGTTAGGGTTAGGGTTAGGGTTAGGGTTAGGGTTAGGGTTAGGGTTAGGGTTAGGGTTAGGGTTAGGGTTAGGGTTAGGGTTAGGGTTAGGGTTAGGGTTAGGGTTAGGGTTAGGGTTAGGGTTAGGGTTAGGGTTAGGGTTAGGGTTAGGGTTAGGGTTAGGGTTAGGGTTAGGGTTAGGGTTAGGGTTAGGGTTAGGGTTAGGGTTAGGGTTAGGGTTAGGGTTAGGGTTAGGGTTAGGGTTAGGGTTAGGGTTAGGGTTAGGGTTAGGGTTAGGGTTAGGGTTAGGGTTAGGGTTAGGGTTAGGGTTAGGGTTAGGGTTAGGGTTAGGGTTAGGGTTAGGGTTAGGGTTAGGGTTAGGGTTAGGGTTAGGGTTAGGGTTAGGGTTAGGGTTAGGGTTAGGGTTAGGGTTAGGGTTAGGGTTAGGGTTAGGGTTAGGGTTAGGGTTAGGGTTAGGGTTAGGGTTAGGGTTAGGGTTAGGGTTAGGGTTAGGGTTAGGGTTAGGGTTAGGGTTAGGGTTAGGGTTAGGGTTAGGGTTAGGGTTAGGGTTAGGGTTAGGGTTAGGGTTAGGGTTAGGGTTAGGGTTAGGGTTAGGGTTAGGGTTAGGGTTAGGGTTAGGGTTAGGGTTAGGGTTAGGGTTAGGGTTAGGGTTAGGGTTAGGGTTAGGGTTAGGGTTAGGGTTAGGGTTAGGGTTAGGGTTAGGGTTAGGGTTAGGGTTAGGGTTAGGGTTAGGGTTAGGGTTAGGGTTAGGGTTAGGGTTAGGGTTAGGGTTAGGGTTAGGGTTAGGGTTAGGGTTAGGGTTAGGGTTAGGGTTAGGGTTAGGGTTAGGGTTAGGGTTAGGGTTAGGGTTAGGGTTAGGGTTAGGGTTAGGGTTAGGGTTAGGGTTAGGGTTAGGGTTAGGGTTAGGGTTAGGGTTAGGGTTAGGGTTAGGGTTAGGGTTAGGGTTAGGGTTAGGGTTAGGGTTAGGGTTAGGGTTAGGGTTAGGGTTAGGGTTAGGGTTAGGGTTAGGGTTAGGGTTAGGGTTAGGGTTAGGGTTAGGGTTAGGGTTAGGGTTAGGGTTAGGGTTAGGGTTAGGGTTAGGGTTAGGGTTAGGGTTAGGGTTAGGGTTAGGGTTAGGGTTAGGGTTAGGGTTAGGGTTAGGGTTAGGGTTAGGGTTAGGGTTAGGGTTAGGGTTAGGGTTAGGGTTAGGGTTAGGGTTAGGGTTAGGGTTAGGGTTAGGGTTAGGGTTAGGGTTAGGGTTAGGGTTAGGGTTAGGGTTAGGGTTAGGGTTAGGGTTAGGGTTAGGGTTAGGGTTAGGGTTAGGGTTAGGGTTAGGGTTAGGGTTAGGGTTAGGGTTAGGGTTAGGGTTAGGGTTAGGGTTAGGGTTAGGGTTAGGGTTAGGGTTAGGGTTAGGGTTAGGGTTAGGGTTAGGGTTAGGGTTAGGGTTAGGGTTAGGGTTAGGGTTAGGGTTAGGGTTAGGGTTAGGGTTAGGGTTAGGGTTAGGGTTAGGGTTAGGGTTAGGGTTAGGGTTAGGGTTAGGGTTAGGGTTAGGGTTAGGGTTAGGGTTAGGGTTAGGGTTAGGGTTAGGGTTAGGGTTAGGGTTAGGGTTAGGGTTAGGGTTAGGGTTAGGGTTAGGGTTAGGGTTAGGGTTAGGGTTAGGGTTAGGGTTAGGGTTAGGGTTAGGGTTAGGGTTAGGGTTAGGGTTAGGGTTAGGGTTAGGGTTAGGGTTAGGGTTAGGGTTAGGGTTAGGGTTAGGGTTAGGGTTAGGGTTAGGGTTAGGGTTAGGGTTAGGGTTAGGGTTAGGGTTAGGGTTAGGGTTAGGGTTAGGGTTAGGGTTAGGGTTAGGGTTAGGGTTAGGGTTAGGGTTAGGGTTAGGGTTAGGGTTAGGGTTAGGGTTAGGGTTAGGGTTAGGGTTAGGGTTAGGGTTAGGGTTAGGGTTAGGGTTAGGGTTAGGGTTAGGGTTAGGGTTAGGGTTAGGGTTAGGGTTAGGGTTAGGGTTAGGGTTAGGGTTAGGGTTAGGGTTAGGGTTAGGGTTAGGGTTAGGGTTAGGGTTAGGGTTAGGGTTAGGGTTAGGGTTAGGGTTAGGGTTAGGGTTAGGGTTAGGGTTAGGGTTAGGGTTAGGGTTAGGGTTAGGGTTAGGGTTAGGGTTAGGGTTAGGGTTAGGGTTAGGGTTAGGGTTAGGGTTAGGGTTAGGGTTAGGGTTAGGGTTAGGGTTAGGGTTAGGGTTAGGGTTAGGGTTAGGGTTAGGGTTAGGGTTAGGGTTAGGGTTAGGGTTAGGGTTAGGGTTAGGGTTAGGGTTAGGGTTAGGGTTAGGGTTAGGGTTAGGGTTAGGGTTAGGGTTAGGGTTAGGGTTAGGGTTAGGGTTAGGGTTAGGGTTAGGGTTAGGGTTAGGGTTAGGGTTAGGGTTAGGGTTAGGGTTAGGGTTAGGGTTAGGGTTAGGGTTAGGGTTAGGGTTAGGGTTAGGGTTAGGGTTAGGGTTAGGGTTAGGGTTAGGGTTAGGGTTAGGGTTAGGGTTAGGGTTAGGGTTAGGGTTAGGGTTAGGGTTAGGGTTAGGGTTAGGGTTAGGGTTAGGGTTAGGGTTAGGGTTAGGGTTAGGGTTAGGGTTAGGGTTAGGGTTAGGGTTAGGGTTAGGGTTAGGGTTAGGGTTAGGGTTAGGGTTAGGGTTAGGGTTAGGGTTAGGGTTAGGGTTAGGGTTAGGGTTAGGGTTAGGGTTAGGGTTAGGGTTAGGGTTAGGGTTAGGGTTAGGGTTAGGGTTAGGGTTAGGGTTAGGGTTAGGGTTAGGGTTAGGGTTAGGGTTAGGGTTAGGGTTAGGGTTAGGGTTAGGGTTAGGGTTAGGGTTAGGGTTAGGGTTAGGGTTAGGGTTAGGGTTAGGGTTAGGGTTAGGGTTAGGGTTAGGGTTAGGGTTAGGGTTAGGGTTAGGGTTAGGGTTAGGGTTAGGGTTAGGGTTAGGGTTAGGGTTAGGGTTAGGGTTAGGGTTAGGGTTAGGGTTAGGGTTAGGGTTAGGGTTAGGGTTAGGGTTAGGGTTAGGGTTAGGGTTAGGGTTAGGGTTAGGGTTAGGGTTAGGGTTAGGGTTAGGGTTAGGGTTAGGGTTAGGGTTAGGGTTAGGGTTAGGGTTAGGGTTAGGGTTAGGGTTAGGGTTAGGGTTAGGGTTAGGGTTAGGGTTAGGGTTAGGGTTAGGGTTAGGGTTAGGGTTAGGGTTAGGGTTAGGGTTAGGGTTAGGGTTAGGGTTAGGGTTAGGGTTAGGGTTAGGGTTAGGGTTAGGGTTAGGGTTAGGGTTAGGGTTAGGGTTAGGGTTAGGGTTAGGGTTAGGGTTAGGGTTAGGGTTAGGGTTAGGGTTAGGGTTAGGGTTAGGGTTAGGGTTAGGGTTAGGGTTAGGGTTAGGGTTAGGGTTAGGGTTAGGGTTAGGGTTAGGGTTAGGGTTAGGGTTAGGGTTAGGGTTAGGGTTAGGGTTAGGGTTAGGGTTAGGGTTAGGGTTAGGGTTAGGGTTAGGGTTAGGGTTAGGGTTAGGGTTAGGGTTAGGGTTAGGGTTAGGGTTAGGGTTAGGGTTAGGGTTAGGGTTAGGGTTAGGGTTAGGGTTAGGGTTAGGGTTAGGGTTAGGGTTAGGGTTAGGGTTAGGGTTAGGGTTAGGGTTAGGGTTAGGGTTAGGGTTAGGGTTAGGGTTAGGGTTAGGGTTAGGGTTAGGGTTAGGGTTAGGGTTAGGGTTAGGGTTAGGGTTAGGGTTAGGGTTAGGGTTAGGGTTAGGGTTAGGGTTAGGGTTAGGGTTAGGGTTAGGGTTAGGGTTAGGGTTAGGGTTAGGGTTAGGGTTAGGGTTAGGGTTAGGGTTAGGGTTAGGGTTAGGGTTAGGGTTAGGGTTAGGGTTAGGGTTAGGGTTAGGGTTAGGGTTAGGGTTAGGGTTAGGGTTAGGGTTAGGGTTAGGGTTAGGGTTAGGGTTAGGGTTAGGGTTAGGGTTAGGGTTAGGGTTAGGGTTAGGGTTAGGGTTAGGGTTAGGGTTAGGGTTAGGGTTAGGGTTAGGGTTAGGGTTAGGGTTAGGGTTAGGGTTAGGGTTAGGGTTAGGGTTAGGGTTAGGGTTAGGGTTAGGGTTAGGGTTAGGGTTAGGGTTAGGGTTAGGGTTAGGGTTAGGGTTAGGGTTAGGGTTAGGGTTAGGGTTAGGGTTAGGGTTAGGGTTAGGGTTAGGGTTAGGGTTAGGGTTAGGGTTAGGGTTAGGGTTAGGGTTAGGGTTAGGGTTAGGGTTAGGGTTAGGGTTAGGGTTAGGGTTAGGGTTAGGGTTAGGGTTAGGGTTAGGGTTAGGGTTAGGGTTAGGGTTAGGGTTAGGGTTAGGGTTAGGGTTAGGGTTAGGGTTAGGGTTAGGGTTAGGGTTAGGGTTAGGGTTAGGGTTAGGGTTAGGGTTAGGGTTAGGGTTAGGGTTAGGGTTAGGGTTAGGGTTAGGGTTAGGGTTAGGGTTAGGGTTAGGGTTAGGGTTAGGGTTAGGGTTAGGGTTAGGGTTAGGGTTAGGGTTAGGGTTAGGGTTAGGGTTAGGGTTAGGGTTAGGGTTAGGGTTAGGGTTAGGGTTAGGGTTAGGGTTAGGGTTAGGGTTAGGGTTAGGGTTAGGGTTAGGGTTAGGGTTAGGGTTAGGGTTAGGGTTAGGGTTAGGGTTAGGGTTAGGGTTAGGGTTAGGGTTAGGGTTAGGGTTAGGGTTAGGGTTAGGGTTAGGGTTAGGGTTAGGGTTAGGGTTAGGGTTAGGGTTAGGGTTAGGGTTAGGGTTAGGGTTAGGGTTAGGGTTAGGGTTAGGGTTAGGGTTAGGGTTAGGGTTAGGGTTAGGGTTAGGGTTAGGGTTAGGGTTAGGGTTAGGGTTAGGGTTAGGGTTAGGGTTAGGGTTAGGGTTAGGGTTAGGGTTAGGGTTAGGGTTAGGGTTAGGGTTAGGGTTAGGGTTAGGGTTAGGGTTAGGGTTAGGGTTAGGGTTAGGGTTAGGGTTAGGGTTAGGGTTAGGGTTAGGGTTAGGGTTAGGGTTAGGGTTAGGGTTAGGGTTAGGGTTAGGGTTAGGGTTAGGGTTAGGGTTAGGGTTAGGGTTAGGGTTAGGGTTAGGGTTAGGGTTAGGGTTAGGGTTAGGGTTAGGGTTAGGGTTAGGGTTAGGGTTAGGGTTAGGGTTAGGGTTAGGGTTAGGGTTAGGGTTAGGGTTAGGGTTAGGGTTAGGGTTAGGGTTAGGGTTAGGGTTAGGGTTAGGGTTAGGGTTAGGGTTAGGGTTAGGGTTAGGGTTAGGGTTAGGGTTAGGGTTAGGGTTAGGGTTAGGGTTAGGGTTAGGGTTAGGGTTAGGGTTAGGGTTAGGGTTAGGGTTAGGGTTAGGGTTAGGGTTAGGGTTAGGGTTAGGGTTAGGGTTAGGGTTAGGGTTAGGGTTAGGGTTAGGGTTAGGGTTAGGGTTAGGGTTAGGGTTAGGGTTAGGGTTAGGGTTAGGGTTAGGGTTAGGGTTAGGGTTAGGGTTAGGGTTAGGGTTAGGGTTAGGGTTAGGGTTAGGGTTAGGGTTAGGGTTAGGGTTAGGGTTAGGGTTAGGGTTAGGGTTAGGGTTAGGGTTAGGGTTAGGGTTAGGGTTAGGGTTAGGGTTAGGGTTAGGGTTAGGGTTAGGGTTAGGGTTAGGGTTAGGGTTAGGGTTAGGGTTAGGGTTAGGGTTAGGGTTAGGGTTAGGGTTAGGGTTAGGGTTAGGGTTAGGGTTAGGGTTAGGGTTAGGGTTAGGGTTAGGGTTAGGGTTAGGGTTAGGGTTAGGGTTAGGGTTAGGGTTAGGGTTAGGGTTAGGGTTAGGGTTAGGGTTAGGGTTAGGGTTAGGGTTAGGGTTAGGGTTAGGGTTAGGGTTAGGGTTAGGGTTAGGGTTAGGGTTAGGGTTAGGGTTAGGGTTAGGGTTAGGGTTAGGGTTAGGGTTAGGGTTAGGGTTAGGGTTAGGGTTAGGGTTAGGGTTAGGGTTAGGGTTAGGGTTAGGGTTAGGGTTAGGGTTAGGGTTAGGGTTAGGGTTAGGGTTAGGGTTAGGGTTAGGGTTAGGGTTAGGGTTAGGGTTAGGGTTAGGGTTAGGGTTAGGGTTAGGGTTAGGGTTAGGGTTAGGGTTAGGGTTAGGGTTAGGGTTAGGGTTAGGGTTAGGGTTAGGGTTAGGGTTAGGGTTAGGGTTAGGGTTAGGGTTAGGGTTAGGGTTAGGGTTAGGGTTAGGGTTAGGGTTAGGGTTAGGGTTAGGGTTAGGGTTAGGGTTAGGGTTAGGGTTAGGGTTAGGGTTAGGGTTAGGGTTAGGGTTAGGGTTAGGGTTAGGGTTAGGGTTAGGGTTAGGGTTAGGGTTAGGGTTAGGGTTAGGGTTAGGGTTAGGGTTAGGGTTAGGGTTAGGGTTAGGGTTAGGGTTAGGGTTAGGGTTAGGGTTAGGGTTAGGGTTAGGGTTAGGGTTAGGGTTAGGGTTAGGGTTAGGGTTAGGGTTAGGGTTAGGGTTAGGGTTAGGGTTAGGGTTAGGGTTAGGGTTAGGGTTAGGGTTAGGGTTAGGGTTAGGGTTAGGGTTAGGGTTAGGGTTAGGGTTAGGGTTAGGGTTAGGGTTAGGGTTAGGGTTAGGGTTAGGGTTAGGGTTAGGGTTAGGGTTAGGGTTAGGGTTAGGGTTAGGGTTAGGGTTAGGGTTAGGGTTAGGGTTAGGGTTAGGGTTAGGGTTAGGGTTAGGGTTAGGGTTAGGGTTAGGGTTAGGGTTAGGGTTAGGGTTAGGGTTAGGGTTAGGGTTAGGGTTAGGGTTAGGGTTAGGGTTAGGGTTAGGGTTAGGGTTAGGGTTAGGGTTAGGGTTAGGGTTAGGGTTAGGGTTAGGGTTAGGGTTAGGGTTAGGGTTAGGGTTAGGGTTAGGGTTAGGGTTAGGGTTAGGGTTAGGGTTAGGGTTAGGGTTAGGGTTAGGGTTAGGGTTAGGGTTAGGGTTAGGGTTAGGGTTAGGGTTAGGGTTAGGGTTAGGGTTAGGGTTAGGGTTAGGGTTAGGGTTAGGGTTAGGGTTAGGGTTAGGGTTAGGGTTAGGGTTAGGGTTAGGGTTAGGGTTAGGGTTAGGGTTAGGGTTAGGGTTAGGGTTAGGGTTAGGGTTAGGGTTAGGGTTAGGGTTAGGGTTAGGGTTAGGGTTAGGGTTAGGGTTAGGGTTAGGGTTAGGGTTAGGGTTAGGGTTAGGGTTAGGGTTAGGGTTAGGGTTAGGGTTAGGGTTAGGGTTAGGGTTAGGGTTAGGGTTAGGGTTAGGGTTAGGGTTAGGGTTAGGGTTAGGGTTAGGGTTAGGGTTAGGGTTAGGGTTAGGGTTAGGGTTAGGGTTAGGGTTAGGGTTAGGGTTAGGGTTAGGGTTAGGGTTAGGGTTAGGGTTAGGGTTAGGGTTAGGGTTAGGGTTAGGGTTAGGGTTAGGGTTAGGGTTAGGGTTAGGGTTAGGGTTAGGGTTAGGGTTAGGGTTAGGGTTAGGGTTAGGGTTAGGGTTAGGGTTAGGGTTAGGGTTAGGGTTAGGGTTAGGGTTAGGGTTAGGGTTAGGGTTAGGGTTAGGGTTAGGGTTAGGGTTAGGGTTAGGGTTAGGGTTAGGGTTAGGGTTAGGGTTAGGGTTAGGGTTAGGGTTAGGGTTAGGGTTAGGGTTAGGGTTAGGGTTAGGGTTAGGGTTAGGGTTAGGGTTAGGGTTAGGGTTAGGGTTAGGGTTAGGGTTAGGGTTAGGGTTAGGGTTAGGGTTAGGGTTAGGGTTAGGGTTAGGGTTAGGGTTAGGGTTAGGGTTAGGGTTAGGGTTAGGGTTAGGGTTAGGGTTAGGGTTAGGGTTAGGGTTAGGGTTAGGGTTAGGGTTAGGGTTAGGGTTAGGGTTAGGGTTAGGGTTAGGGTTAGGGTTAGGGTTAGGGTTAGGGTTAGGGTTAGGGTTAGGGTTAGGGTTAGGGTTAGGGTTAGGGTTAGGGTTAGGGTTAGGGTTAGGGTTAGGGTTAGGGTTAGGGTTAGGGTTAGGGTTAGGGTTAGGGTTAGGGTTAGGGTTAGGGTTAGGGTTAGGGTTAGGGTTAGGGTTAGGGTTAGGGTTAGGGTTAGGGTTAGGGTTAGGGTTAGGGTTAGGGTTAGGGTTAGGGTTAGGGTTAGGGTTAGGGTTAGGGTTAGGGTTAGGGTTAGGGTTAGGGTTAGGGTTAGGGTTAGGGTTAGGGTTAGGGTTAGGGTTAGGGTTAGGGTTAGGGTTAGGGTTAGGGTTAGGGTTAGGGTTAGGGTTAGGGTTAGGGTTAGGGTTAGGGTTAGGGTTAGGGTTAGGGTTAGGGTTAGGGTTAGGGTTAGGGTTAGGGTTAGGGTTAGGGTTAGGGTTAGGGTTAGGGTTAGGGTTAGGGTTAGGGTTAGGGTTAGGGTTAGGGTTAGGGTTAGGGTTAGGGTTAGGGTTAGGGTTAGGGTTAGGGTTAGGGTTAGGGTTAGGGTTAGGGTTAGGGTTAGGGTTAGGGTTAGGGTTAGGGTTAGGGTTAGGGTTAGGGTTAGGGTTAGGGTTAGGGTTAGGGTTAGGGTTAGGGTTAGGGTTAGGGTTAGGGTTAGGGTTAGGGTTAGGGTTAGGGTTAGGGTTAGGGTTAGGGTTAGGGTTAGGGTTAGGGTTAGGGTTAGGGTTAGGGTTAGGGTTAGGGTTAGGGTTAGGGTTCGGGTTAGGGTTAGGGTTAGGGTTAGGGTTAGGGTTAGGGTTAGGGTTAGGGTTAGGGTTAGGGTTAGGGTTAGGGTTAGGGTTAGGGTTAGGGTTAGGGTTAGGGTTAGGGTTAGGGTTAGGGTTAGGGTTAGGGTTAGGGTTAGGGTTAGGGTTAGGGTTAGGGTTAGGGTTAGGGTTAGGGTTAGGGTTAGGGTTA
>NC_080796.1:75971976-75974476 GCF_028018385.1 Neofelis nebulosa | reverse complement strand
CTAACCCTAACCCTAACCCTAACCCTAACCCTAACCCTAACCCTAACCCTAACCCTAACCCTAACCCTAACCCTAACCCTAACCCTAACCCTAACCCTAACCCTAACCCTAACCCTAACCCTAACCCTAACCCTAACCCTAACCCTAACCCTAACCCTAACCCTAACCCTAACCCTAACCCTAACCCTAACCCTAACCCTAACCCTAACCCTAACCCTAACCCTAACCCTAACCCTAACCCTAACCCTAACCCTAACCCTAACCCTAACCCTAACCCTAACCCTAACCCTAACCCTAACCCTAACCCTAACCCTAACCCTAACCCTAACCCTAACCCTAACCCTAACCCTAACCCTAACCCTAACCCTAACCCTAACCCTAACCCTAACCCTAACCCTAACCCTAACCCTAACCCTAACCCTAACCCTAACCCTAACCCTAACCCTAACCCTAACCCTAACCCTAACCCTAACCCTAACCCTAACCCTAACCCTAACCCTAACCCTAACCCTAACCCTAACCCTAACCCTAACCCTAACCCTAACCCTAACCCTAACCCTAACCCTAACCCTAACCCTAACCCTAACCCTAACCCTAACCCTAACCCTAACCCTAACCCTAACCCTAACCCTAACCCTAACCCTAACCCTAACCCTAACCCTAACCCTAACCCTAACCCTAACCCTAACCCTAACCCTAACCCTAACCCTAACCCTAACCCTAACCCTAACCCTAACCCTAACCCTAACCCTAACCCTAACCCTAACCCTAACCCTAACCCTAACCCTAACCCTAACCCTAACCCTAACCCTAACCCTAACCCTAACCCTAACCCTAACCCTAACCCTAACCCTAACCCTAACCCTAACCCTAACCCTAACCCTAACCCTAACCCTAACCCTAACCCTAACCCTAACCCTAACCCTAACCCTAACCCTAACCCTAACCCTAACCCTAACCCTAACCCTAACCCTAACCCTAACCCTAACCCTAACCCTAACCCTAACCCTAACCCTAACCCTAACCCTAACCCTAACCCTAACCCTAACCCTAACCCTAACCCTAACCCTAACCCTAACCCTAACCCTAACCCTAACCCTAACCCTAACCCTAACCCTAACCCTAACCCTAACCCTAACCCTAACCCTAACCCTAACCCTAACCCTAACCCTAACCCTAACCCTAACCCTAACCCTAACCCTAACCCTAACCCTAACCCTAACCCTAACCCTAACCCTAACCCTAACCCTAACCCTAACCCTAACCCTAACCCTAACCCTAACCCTAACCCTAACCCTAACCCTAACCCTAACCCTAACCCTAACCCTAACCCTAACCCTAACCCTAACCCTAACCCTAACCCTAACCCTAACCCTAACCCTAACCCTAACCCTAACCCTAACCCTAACCCTAACCCTAACCCTAACCCTAACCCTAACCCTAACCCTAACCCTAACCCTAACCCTAACCCTAACCCTAACCCTAACCCTAACCCTAACCCTAACCCTAACCCTAACCCTAACCCTAACCCTAACCCTAACCCTAACCCTAACCCTAACCCTAACCCTAACCCTAACCCTAACCCTAACCCTAACCCTAACCCTAACCCTAACCCTAACCCTAACCCTAACCCTAACCCTAACCCTAACCCTAACCCTAACCCTAACCCTAACCCTAACCCTAACCCTAACCCTAACCCTAACCCTAACCCTAACCCTAACCCTAACCCTAACCCTAACCCTAACCCTAACCCTAACCCTAACCCTAACCCTAACCCTAACCCTAACCCTAACCCTAACCCTAACCCTAACCCTAACCCTAACCCTAACCCTAACCCTAACCCTAACCCTAACCCTAACCCTAACCCTAACCCTAACCCTAACCCTAACCCTAACCCTAACCCTAACCCTAACCCTAACCCTAACCCTAACCCTAACCCTAACCCTAACCCTAACCCTAACCCTAACCCTAACCCTAACCCTAACCCTAACCCTAACCCTAACCCTAACCCTAACCCTAACCCTAACCCTAACCCTAACCCTAACCCTAACCCTAACCCTAACCCTAACCCTAACCCTAACCCTAACCCTAACCCTAACCCTAACCCTAACCCTAACCCTAACCCTAACCCTAACCCTAACCCTAACCCTAACCCTAACCCTAACCCTAACCCTAACCCTAACCCTAACCCTAACCCTAACCCTAACCCTAACCCTAACCCTAACCCTAACCCTAACCCTAACCCTAACCCTAACCCTAACCCTAACCCTAACCCTAACCCTAACCCTAACCCTAACCCTAACCCTAACCCTAACCCTAACCCTAACCCTAACCCTAACCCTAACCCTAACCCTAACCCTAACCCTAACCCTAACCCTAACCCTAACCCTAACCCTAACCCTAACCCTAACCCTAACCCTAACCCTAACCCTAACCCTAACCCTAACCCTAACCCTAACCCTAACCCTAACCCTAACCCTAACCCTAACCCTAACCCTAA